>NC_077227.1:348504706-348544706 GCF_027887165.1 Monodelphis domestica
AATACACAGTATTGATACTAAGATGGAAAGTAAGGGCTTTAAAATTAAAAAAAAAAATGTGGATAGCTAGACTTATAAGCAAATAGCTCAGGGGGGCAGCTGGGTGGCTCAGTGCATATAGAACCGGCCCTAGAGAGGGGAGGTCCTGGGTTCAGATATGGCTTTAGACACTTCCTAGCTGTGTGACCTTGGGCAAGTTACTTAACCTCCATTGTTTAACCCTTCCTCCTGCTTGGAACCTATCTATACCCTATTAATTTTAAGACAGAAGGTAAGTATTAAAAAAAAAAAAAGCAAATAGCCTAGTCATTGCCAGTTGCCTTTTGTGAAGTAGTAAGGTCTGAGATTTTTGTTTGTTTGATATATTTTTGATATGTTCTCATCCTTCAGCTACTTCATAAATCAATCTTGGACAACTTCACAATTGTGTCATCTCTAGCTTGGAGTGCTCATATATACACTTGGCTTTGTCCAACTGATTTTCTTATATTTTTTTCCCTTAGTAACCCACCATTTCTGCCTCCTATGTAAATACATAGAGGTCTGTAATGTAGAAGCTCCACAGTCCTTGATCCTGAAGATTTTGTTAGGACAATCTTTGAAGATCTTTTCTAATCTTTTATCTGTTTATTTTGATCCTGGAATTACTTTGCTTAGTTGAGCCTCTTGTCAAACTTTCTTTAAACTAGTTTTACTCCCAACTACTTCTGTTTTGTGAGGCAATATTGCTCATAACCTTCCATTATCCTTTCCCATAAGATTTTATAAATTTGATTGGATTGTAAATCTGTGTTTTTCCTTTATTGACATACCTCTTCCCTTGGTGGGCAAATGAAAAGTTTATTAACTAAGACACTCTTTAGACTCTTTCAGTCTCCTTGTTATTGGTGACTGATTTGTGTCAGTTAACTTCTGTGTCAAATTATTATAATTATAGTGAATGTCTATTATTTTATTCTATCCATGTTCCACTGTTTTGGCATCAACAATTTGTTTAAATAGATCAAGAGAGAATTGCTTCAGTTGTATACCATAACTTTTTCTCATTTTTATTCTTCTAGATTTGTATGAATTTTTAATCTTTTCTCTAACAAGTTAGTAATCTCACTACACAGTTGATTTAGGAATGATTTCTATATCAAAACTGAAAGTTTTATTAATTAAAAAAATGATAAAGTACATTTTTGTAATGCTATACAACTTTCACCAAGCCTAATACATTCTAATTCTGCTTTCCAAAAAAAGTATGTCTATATATGCATACATATGCACATATATGTGTGTGTGTGTGTGTGTGATGTGGGTGTTCAGGGAGGACTAGCACCTCTGATGTGAAGGCTTGTTGATCCTTTTCAGGGCTGTTCATCCACATTTAGCATCTACCTTTCAATCAACTCTCATCTGTGACTCCAACAAACTGTAGCATATACTCAGTGGCTATATCCCAACAAAACCATTTTGGCAGACAGGCTAAACCATGTTGAGATTAACCAACAAGCCTCGATCCCATCAGAGAGTTAAGGAGATGTCTATCCCAAGCATGTGGAAGACTTTCTCTAGCAGAATGGGAGGATAAGAGCAATTTGGTCCAATAGCCATGAAGGCAGTTGGAGTAGGCACTGTGGAGCCCTTGGAGTTGGTCAAACATGGTAGAAGTCAAGATCATCGACTGCATCCCAGGCAATTGCCAATTGTCCTGACTTTTGTCTTGCTACTGGACTTAGATGACTCTGGAAGAGAGAGTGAGGTTGACAATTATGTGCAACTTTACCTCACTTAAATCCAATTCATGTGTAAGTCAAGACATCACTCTATAATGCCATTGGTCCTCTTCAAATCAAAGAGAAGCAACAGAGTGTATAGTATGTAGGCATGAGGCTTCTATATAGATCACAAGTCTTCGGGCTCTTTTATTCCTTATTTTGAATCCATATTTCCAATAAATTTTTCACGGACTCATTTATTCTTACTTTTGCCTTGATGTAACTTAGCATAAAAATGTGTGTTCATTTAATCTGGAGCAACTTGATGAGTTATCCAAAAAATTCCTCTGATTCATATCTGCAATTAATGTTGTATCAGCTATAATTATTTTCATAAATATCTAAAATCCAAGTAACATAAACATTTTGGATAAATATAAGAAGGAAGTATTCAAAGTATCATCCCCAAATTACTTATTTTCTTCTTTTATCTTAGTGAAACATATTTTGTTACTTATCTAATACATTTAAACATAATTTTATAATTTACTTAATATCATTTTAAATGGAAATTTTCTTCGTAGTCAATGTATACAAAGGATTAACTTGAAAGAAAACCTTGATAGAGGAGGAATTCTTACTCTGAGCTCTGTCAAACATTTGGAAAGGTCAGATATATGTGATCTTTGGAATTACTCTTATTAAAAGTTAAAATATGAAATGACAAATATCAGAGAAGATGTGGAAAAAGTGGGACATCAAGGAAATGTTGGTGGAGTTGTGAACTGGTCCAATTTTCTGGAGAATAATTTGGAACTATGCCCAAAGGGCTCTAAAACTGTGCACACCTTTGACCTTATAACACCATTTCTATATCTGTTTCCCAAAGAGATCGGAGAAAGGGGCAAAGGACCTATCTATTATCTATACAAAAGTATTTATAGCAGCAATTTTTGTGGTGGCAAAGAATTAGAAGCTGAAAGATTGTCCATCAACTGGAGAATAGCTGAACAAGTTGTGGTAAGTGATTGCATTGGAATACTATTGTGCTATGATAAATAACAAGCAGAATGGTTTCAGAAAAACCTCTGAAGACTTATATGAATTTATGTAAAGTGAAGTGATCAAAATGAGAATATTTTATATGGTAATATTATAAATTATAATATTATAAGCATAATCAACTGTGAAAAATTTATCTACTCTGAGCAAGACAATGATCAAAGATTATTTCAAAGGATCCATGATGGAAAATGTTATCCACCTCCAAATAAAGATTTGATGATACAGATTGGAACATGCTTTTTTAACTTTTTTAACTTTTTCTTATTTTCTGTGTATTTTTTTCTGCAACATGGCTAATTTGGAAATATGTTTTGCATGATTCCACATGTATACTTTGATATATTGCTTGCCTTCTTAGTTGATAGGGAAGGAATAAAAAGAAGAGAGAATTTGGAACTCAAAATTTTCAAAAATGAATGTTAAATTTTTAAAAATGTAATTAGGAAATACCTAATGAAATTAAAATATTTTTAAATGGAAGTAACATATGCACAGTGGGTTCCACAATGTTAACAAAAAGATTACAAAGAGGAAGTTAAGTTCTGAATCACTGAAAAACAATGAAGGTGCCAGAGAACAGCTCACGTCCTCATGGCAGAATGACAAGGCACTACTAGAACAGTATATTGTATACCCTGTCAGATGTGGTCATTATACCAGATGTTTTAGCTTCATTATTAATCTCTGTCACAAGCTAACATTCTATTTCCATAAGGGAGCAGATTTTTTTTATCCTCTAGAAATAACTTTGATGTAGAGACAAAATTTTATTTTTTTTAAAAGAAAGTATAATTGTGTTGTCTGGGTTATTGATGGTGGAAGAATGACCTTTTGACATTAGTTGGTATGTTCTAATTAGTTTATTTCAAAATTAAATAACCAGTAATTAAAACTTTTCAGTGGCATTGTGTAACAAGTTAATTTGACAATTTGGATTATTATAGCTAATGATCACTACATCTGGATTCTGAGATGTTTTCAATTTAGCTACAAGAAGAGAAGTAAAATCCCTATGGGAAAGACAAATGTGCTTCTGTTAAAGATGTTACTGTTTCAATGGTTCCTTCCATTCAGTCATCTCCTAGATACCACAGTAGTATTGACAGTTCAGAAAGCGTCTACTTTTTGTCTATCTTTGAAGCCATTGGAGATTTTCCAAGGAATTGTCCCCTCCTTTCCAACCTCACTAATACCACATGAGTTCTGGCCCTCATTATGCCTACTGTGTACCATCACTTTTCTCCCTCTCTTTTCTAGGCTGTCCTGAAAAGTCTGCCACGTCCAGTTTTCTAAAGCACAAGCTCTAATCTAATCATCTCTCCTGTGCTCAGAGACCTTTAATGGCTCTCCATAGCTTGGGAAATTTGATGCAAATGTAGCCTAGTGTCCCAGATCCTCTATGATCTGGATCCACCTTCCTCATATCCCACTTCCTCATACACCTCATTTCCCATTGCAGGATGTTGTAGACCATTGAACTTTTGCTTAGTGACCGCTTTCTCTAAAATACCTACCTCAGGGATTGACCCTTACTACCACGTATGCAATATTTGTCCTCAGTGCCCTTCACCTCCATTTTCTGAGAAACAGAACAGTTAATTTCTTCTTCCTCTTGAGACCAGGAGTCCCTCCTGTTGTTGAGGTAGAAGTATTCACGCTAAGGTGTTAGTGATGTGTGTGGGGGGAGTGGGAAAGCTGCATTTACAGGGGAAATGATGCTTAATCTAAAGGAACACAACTTAGCAGTGGAATATGAGACACAGAAGCACCTGGGGGTGGTGGTGTGAGGATATGGTTACGGTTGGGGTAGATGCTTAGAGGGTATAAGAAATCCCCAAATTGTGCCAGGTTGATAACCACTTACTCCTACTTAAAATTTTAATTGCCTGAATCACTGAGAAACTAAATGATTTAGCACAGTGAGAAAAGCTTTAGATTGAGAGTCAGAGGACCAGAGTTCTAATCCTCACTCTGCTAGTTACAACATATATGACCTTGGGCAAGCCACTAAATATCTGTGGGCCTCAGTATACACAATTGTCAAAAGAGGAGGCTGAACTAGTGATCATTAAGGTCTAATCCAGCTCTATATCCTATTAGTCTATGGTTGGTATCTAGTTCAATTTATCTCTGCCATGGAAGAAAAAACTAACTGAAAGCAGTCTATTTCTTTGTGGTTTGAGGTCAGGTGGTAGGGACCCTGAATGCCATTTCTTTGGTTTCAGTTACTGTTAAAATGCAAGTGTTCAAGGGGGCAGCTAGGTAGCTCAGTGGATTGAGAGCCAGGCTTAGAGACGGGAGGTCCTAGGTTCAAATCCGGCCTCAGCCACTTCCTAGCTGTGTGACCCTGGGCAAGTCACTTGACCCCCATTGCCTACCCTTACCACTCTTCTGCCTTGGAGCCAATACACAGTATTGACTCCAAGACGGAAGGTAAGGGTTTAAAAAAAAAATGCAAGTGTTCAAGCTTTGTAAAATATAACGAGCAGTATATATGTGAGGTATTACAATTTCTCAGTCATTTGTACCCTGTTGCAAATGAGTTTCAAGTAGTCTATCAAAGTTGGGTTTGATAGGGAGACTTTAAAAGGTTATTTTGAGCAAATTATTTCAAATATTAAGTAGATAGGAATTCTTATATATCCCCTGAATGACTCTCTTTCTCCATGTAAATGCCCTCTTTTCCTTGTGAAGTTTTATGATTCTAGCTTTGTTCTCTCAATAATGTGAATTATTTGTTTTTATTAGCAGGAAATTTGAAACTCAGATTTCCCAGGGTCAGTTGAGGAAGTTAAACATCTTATCAACTGTTAACCAACTGCCTCCTATGTGCCAGGCAAGTTAGCCTAAGTGAAGCAGCAATTTTTCATATGGCTATTGATAGCTTGAACTCCTTCTTTAGAAAATTACTTGTTCATTTTCTCTGACTATTTATGAATTGGGAAACGGCTCTTATTCTTACAAAGTAGAATCAGTTCTTTAAATGCCTTGGAAATAAGGCCCTTATCAAAGAAATTTTCTATATCAATCTTTTGCCAGTTATCTCTTTCTCTTCTAATTTTAGCTGTGTTGTTTTTGTTTGTATAAAACTTTTATATGTAATCATTTTTGTCTTCTTTGCTTCTCTCCATTCCAAGTTTGGTCATGAATCTTCCCCTATCTATTCTTTTTTTAAAATTTTATTTAATTAGTCAATTTAGAATATTTTCCATGGTTACAAGAATCATGTTCTTTCCCTAACCTTCCCCCTCCCCTCTCCCGTAGCCTACGTGCAATTCCACTGGGTTTTACATGTGTCCTTGATCAGAACCTATTTCCATGTTGTTGATGTTTGTACTAGTGTGATCATTTAGAGTCTACATACATCCCCAATCATATCCCCATCGACCCATATGATAAGCAGTTGTTTTTTCTTCTGTATTTCTACTCCCACAGTTTTTCCTCTGAATGTGGATAATGTTCTTTCTCATAGATCCCTCTGAATTGATCTGAATCATTGCATTGCTACTAATAGCAAAGTCAAAAATACTAATAGCAAATTCAATTGTATCACAGTGTATCAATCTCTCTGTACAATATTCTCTTAGTTCTCTCCTTTGACTCTGCATTAATTCCTGGAGGTCGTTCCAGTTCACATGGAATTCCTCCAGTTCATTATTCCTTTGGGCACAATAGTATTTCATCACTAGCATATACCACAATTTGTTCAGTCATTCCCCAATTGAGGGGCATCACCTCATTAAAAAAATTTTTTTTTGCCATAACAAAGAGCACAGCTATGAATATTTTTGTATGAGTCTTTTCCCTTATTATCTCTTTGGGGTACAAACCCAGCAGTGCTATGGCTGGATCAAAGTCTTTTAGCACCCTTTGGGCATAGTTCCAAATTGTCCTCCAGAATGGTTGAATCAATTCACAACTTCACCAGCAATGCATTAATGTCCCAACTTTGCCACATCCCCTCCAAGATTCATTACTTTCCTTTATTGTCATGTTAGCCAATCTGTGAGGTGTGAGGTAGTATCTCAGAATTATTTTGATTTGCATTTCTCTGATTATAAGAGATTTATTTAGAACATTTTTCATGTGCTTATTAATAGTTTTGATTTCTTCATCTGAAATTTTCCTATTCATGTCCCTTGCCCATTTATCAATTGGGGAATGGCTTGATTTTCTGAACAATTGATTTATCTCTTTATAAATTTGAGTAATTAGACCTTTATCAGAGGTTTTTTTATGAAGATTTTTTTCCCAATTTGTTGCTTCCTTTCTAATTTTGGTTGCATTGGTTCTGTTTGTACAAAAACCTTTTAATTTAATGTAATCAAAATTATTTATTTTACATTTTGTAATTTTTTCTAACTCTTGCTTGGTCTTAAAATCTTTCCTTTCCCAAAGATCTGACAAGTATACTATCCCCTATCTATTCTGATACATGATTTCTTCTCACTCCTCTGTCTCTATGATTTTACCCTTCATATCTATGTTAGATATTTATATGGAGCTTGTCTTTGGTGTATGACATGAAATGCACATCTCTACTTAGTGTCTCTCACACTTCTTTCTAGTTTTCTTAGAAGTTTTTGTTGAATAGTGAATTCTCACCCCATTAGCAGGGCCTTTGGGTTCATCAAACACTAGGCCACTGTGGTTGTATGCTTTTGCATGCAGTGTATCCAATCTGTTCCACTGATTGATTGCTCCATTTCTTAACCAATACAAATCATTTTGATGATTACTGCTTTGTAATATAATTTGGTGCTGCTACCGCTAGATCCCTTTCCTTTCCATTCAGAGACTTTTTCAATAAACATATATATACATATACACAAAAATACACTTATACTCATACATGCACATACATATCAGTAGTTTTTAATGGGGCATATAATGTTCATGCTATTAATACCTGATGCTTGATTATTACCATGTTTAGTACTTATGGTTCCTCAGAATAAAGGGAATACAGGGGAGAAAGGTGAAAATTAAATTTGTTGTCCATCCTAGAATGATGTAATATGTTTTAGGCAAGCATTAATTCTTCCAAAGGACCTATAACAGGTATCATGATAAAATGGAAAGAGAATTGGATTTGGAATCAGAGAATCTGCTCTGGAATCCTATTTCTTCCAGTTATTATCTGTGTGGCCATGGACAAGTTACTCAGCTTCTCTGTTTCAATATCCTCATCTTAAAATGGTAGGGTTAGAGCAGGTGATTTCTTAGGTTCCTTCCTGCTCTAAGGCATTAGCTATTACTATGACCAATTTTAACCTTGAAACAATTTTGTCAATACTTTGGTTTCTTTCTTATGGAGAGCAATTAGCCAGATGAAAACCTCAGCACTGATTAGTAGTGAGTCAAGTTCCCAGGCTTCCTTGTGTTACCTATATAAAAAATGTCAAGGGGGAAATCTGTTCAAGTTGGGGAGCACTTCTAAAGACACTCAAATCCACAAGCTCTTTTGAGCACCTATAGGATTATATCAAACATTTGGGGGGCATATTTAAGATTTGTTGCTATTCCTGCCTCATGGATCATAAAGCAATGTCACATTGGTTTTGTCTCATTGCTATATTTTGCTTTGTACTACAACTCTGTCCCTGTCTCAGTCTGGGTGGTTATTGAGTACTCCAGGTCATGTTTCTCTCTTGCACTTTAATTCCTAGGGATATGATATTGTATAAAAAATAACCGATATGGGGTAAGGAAAACCTTTGTTCAAATTCTGGCTCTGTGTGACCTTGGACCTAATCTTTGGGTGAAGGGGATGGAGTGGTTGGTTTATAAAGTAAAGGAGTTTGGGGCAGCAAGGTGGCACAGGGGACAAGGTCTGGATTTAAATCTGGCCTCAGATGCTTCCTAGGGTAGTATCAGAGAGAGTCATAGGACTTGACTTCATATGCCAACTCTGATAGTTAATTAGCTGAGGGTTCCCAAGTAAGTCTATTCTTCTCTCTGAGTCTGCTTTTGCATCTACAAAGTGATATAGAAATTTAAATTTTTCATAACAGCTATCGTATGGCATAGTTCATAAAGAATTGCCCACAAAATGGAAGAGAATTGACTTCAAGCCCAGCTTCTGCTTCCTACTAGCTATATGACTGTGCATAAGTCACTTAACCTTTCAATGCCCCAGACAACTAAGACTAGAAGTTACAAATGATTGGTAGAGAGTATTTTCACATAGGGGTTTCCCTACAGCAATTAAATCATAGATCTGTAACTTCTTCCTCTCTACTTCACAAAATTGTTGTGAGGAAAAGACTTTGTATTGTTTTTGCTTTGTAAAGAACTATGCTCTATTGGAGAGACAGCCTGGTCTAATGAAATGAGCACTGGGTTTTTTGAGTGAGAGACCTAGGTTCAAATTCTGTCTCTTCTTACTATCTGTATGACCCTGAGCAAATAATTCAAACTCCCTGAATCTCAGTATCCTCCTCCATAAAATGGAGGATTAGATGATTCTCAATTCCCTAAAACCTTAAATCTGTGATCCCATTATCATTATTATTGCATTGATGTTTTTCTAATTCCAAAAAACTCTCACAGACTCATTCCCCTCCCTGAGGTGTTCTAGGTTAAAAATAAAAATAAAAGGAACTTGGAAGGAACTGTTCTTTCAACATCACATTTGCCTATCCTATTTCAAACACCAGAATGCAGGAAAGGTGTCATGTGGAGCCTGGAAATTGATAGACAAGCCCTTCATCTGGGCCCACTGCTTGAGAAGAAAATCCTTAGTGTATTCAGATTTCTCAGTTTCCAATGGTAATGGCTTCACTCACTGCTAATCAGGGCTATGAGTTGTTTCCAGATTATTACATCATAGTGCTATGACTGGATCCAGGCTTTGTGATGATTGAGTTTGACAGTTAAGACAAGGCATTGCAAGCCCTGCAAAGGGTGAGCATCTAATCATGACTTTTAAAATTAATTCTAGGGAACACTCTTGATCTATTCATAGTGGACATCAAGGATTTATATTTTAATTAGTCCAATCATTCTTATTGCCTCCTCCATATGCAAAGCAAATTAATGCTTTGCCTCATGTACTCTTGGGTCTCATGGGCTACTATGCAGCCTATAAGGATGTCCAAAACTGGAGGATGCCAGCAATAGCTAATAACTAGAAAAGAAAGATTTAAGAGAAGCCAGATAAGAGCATTATCTGATTAAATACAAAACCTCTCTTGGTCTCACATTCCTGATGATCTCATCACCATAGATAGCAGGGTAGAGGCTAGGGCAGTGATGGCGAATCTTTTAGAACCTGAGTGCCCAAACTGCAACCCTCCCACCACATGTGAGCCACTCCCCTTACTCCAGATGGGGGTAGAGGTAGGGGAGAAGGGCTCCCACTGGACTGCTGTACAGAGGGGTGGGTGATGGGGAAAATGGTCTCAGATGTGATAGAGAGGGGGAGGAGAGCAGTACCAAAGGTTTCCCAACACAGGGCTAGGGGAAAGCAAGACCAGGGCAGGCTTGTGTTGTTGATGGAGCCCAGATCTCTGTATGGGCAAAGGCAGTCAATAACAATCAGATGGGTATTTAAAGGATATGAAGAGCAACATGACTTAGTAAATTGAGAGACTATCTCAGAATAAGATGGCCCTGGTTTAAAAGTCCTGCCTCTGAAATATAGTGGCTTTGTAAAACTCAGCAAGTCATTTACCTGCCAACAGGACTCTAATACATTAAATTTGTAGAGCAAGTGCATTAGTAAAGGGAGTTCCTTCACTGGAGTTCCCTATACCAATGATATTATAAGTCTGACCCCCAAACAAATTTTATATAAGCCATATATAGAGAGAGAAATATAGTTGGTCCTCAACATCTGCACATTTAACTATCATGATTTCAAGCATTCACAGTGATTTTATCAGTAACCTCATTTTTTACTATTGCATGGGCAACTGCACACATTCATGCCTAGGCACAATAGAGAAAAAAATAATTAGATGTATGATGTGTGCAGATTTGTGGAATGCCTGGTATCCTACTAAGTGTTTCACTAGTCTTGTTCACCCTACCATTATAAAGAGCTCCCCCTGTACTCATTTCAGAAATAATATAGAGAAATCTCATCAGTCTTGACTGAAGTCTTAGCAACTTTTCCCTTGGTTTCAGAGAGCAGTCAAGGTAGAGAAGTTTCCAGAAATATATTGTCTAAAATAATTTTTTTGAGATGTTAGCATAAAAGTCCCAGAATTCTATGGAATTGCTAGTGAGAATAAATGTTTTACATGTTACCAATTTTATTTTGTTTACTGCATTTTATGGGTTATTTTATGGTTACTGTATTAGGGAAAGTTATCAGAATTAATTCTTATTATAAAAAATTATAGGCAGAAAAGCGTATTTTCAGCAACCTCTAGTGAAAGATTATAGTTTTTGGCAGTCATGGGAAACTAAATTATTTCCCATAGGTTCCATGTATCAACATTCAAGTTTTTTACTTTAATAGTTTTCCAGGAATGTTACTTCTATGAAAGTTAAGGATTGACTGTGTATACACACACATGTATATATGTATATACAATGATCCCTCACCTTTTGAGGGAGTTATGTTCCAGAGATCCCTGCAATCGGTGAAAATCTGTGAAGTAACGGCATTATATTGATTTTATTATTTATATATATTTTAAGGCATTATAAACCCTTCTCACTCTCCTAGAAACCTTTTCCATATTCTTATTAACCTACAGTTACTGAGCCAATCAGCACCCAGGATATAGAACCAGAGCTGTGGTTGGTCACCTTTCATTCCATCACTCAATAGTGTGTCTCAATAAGTGTAACTCTGAGGGGGCAGCTGGGTAGCTCAGTGGATTGAGAACCAGGCCTAGAGACAGGAGGTCCTAGGTTCAAATCTGACCTCAGCCATTTCCTAGCTGTGTGACCCTGGGCAAGTCACTTGACCCCCATTGCCTAGCCCTTACCACTCTTCTGCCTTGGAGCCAATACATAGTACTGACTCCAAGACGGAAGGTAAGGGTTTTTATTTAAAAAAAAATAAGTGTAACTCTGCCATACAGAATTAGATATCTATATATATTTAAAAACCCATGATACAGTGAAGCTGCGATAAGTGAATCACAGTATAGCAAGGGATGACTGTTTAGATATAATTTTATTTTAATCTTATTTAAAATATTTTAAATTTAAAAGCTTTCAATTAATTGTTTAAAATAAAATATTATTTTATTTATTTTAATGTGAAATATAAATAAATATATATAAATGTATATAAGAAAAGCATATAAGTGTAGTTTATTCTGTATAAACTAGAAAGAATAGAGAGAGGTTATGATATTCAGATAAGTGAAACTGACTGTGTCTTTGGGAACCCAAATGGAATGGAGGACAAAAAGAAGAATCAGGCACCAGATACAGGAGACCAGCTATAGTGGAAAAGTAGAGGAGAAAGAGATCGTCGCTATCAGAATCTAGAAACTTCTTCAAGACAAGGACTGACTTACTTTTTCCTTTGAATCCCTAGCATGCTAGCACTATGACTGGCACATAGAAGGTGCTTGATAAATGGAGGTGTTTTTCTTTTGTGGAGAGGAGGGATGATTGACAGAGGCTGAGGCGCAAGATGGTACTGCTGGAGCCAGGGCTGTAGGCTAGCCCAACCTAACTACTGAGCCTGTAGGATCCATTCTCGGAGGCTCTCTTGATCAAGAAGCAAGCTTTGAGGCTGTGGCATATGTGAGCAAGATAGTCCAAAGATGAAGTTAAATAATACCTGAGAGGGGGAGTAGGGACAAGATGAGAAATGGGACCTGTTCCCAGCAGATGTGGCAATAAGGACTGGAGCTTCAGCTGGCCACAAATTCATCTTGTTGCTAAATCATGCTTGCAGGAGTTGAGACAATTTAGTTCTCAGTTTCTACTGTAAATCTCAGAACATGTTTGGAATATGAATCATACTCTTACTGTAAATGGACTATTATGATTCACTGAGTAAAGAGGGTGAGCAAAGCTGTCTCATAAGAATTCATCTTTTTTTTTTCCTTAAGAATCAGCTCACTTAAATTCATTATATTGGAATAAAATAATGAGATACATTAGGCCTCAGGAGGGTAAGGGGAAAAAATTATTAGGTTTGGAAAATGCCGTTAGTGTAAAAAGTATCTTTTCTCCATTAAGGGGACAGAGACTACAAAAGGTCTAAAGTCAGCACCTTAACTTGTGACCTCTGCTAGGGTCTCTGTCCCTTTTTTTCTCTGATAGAAACTTAGAGACAAAAAAGTGTTACTAAATCACAGCAATACTTTGTCTAATCTGATGTTACAGGTAGTAACAAAGAAAGTAAAATTTCATTATTAGAAAGAGGGGATAGGTGCATGTGGATAGAGTACTGGGCTTGGAGGAAGGAAAACTGAGCTCAAATCTGTTCTCAGACACTAACTGTGTGACCCTGGGCAAGTCACTTAAACTTTATTAGCTTCAGTTCTTCATCCATAAAATGGAGGCACACTGGAGAAGGAAATGTTAAAACAACTCAGTATCTTTGCCAAGAAAACCCCATATTCAGAAGTCTATGGGGTCATGGAGAGTTGGACATAACTGAACAACATCAATGGTGTGTGTGTGTGTGTGTGTGTGTGTGTGTGTGTGTGTGTGTGTGTGTGTGTAAGTGGAGAGGAAACTGATATTTTGGAGAGGAAGACATGATTTTGAGACTTACCTCTAGCATATTAGCTTTGTGACTCCAGACAAGTCATTTAACCAGTCAGTGTCCTAGTCAAGCTTCTGAGATGAAAAGTTGCCCAACATTTGCTGATCTGCACCAATGGAGGGTGCTTCCTGTTTAGGAGATCCCTAAACCTAAGAAATCACAGTTAACTAATGAAAAATAGTGACTATTTTTCAATCCTGATTCTCCTTCACTTCTCTGAAGTGTCTGACTCCATTGATCACTTCCTGGATATTCTTTCCTATCTAGGTTTTCATTTCCCTGCTATCTTCTGGCTCTCCTCCTCTCTGACCAATCACTCCTCAGTCTCCTTTTCCTGGTCTTCATTCATGTCATTCCTACCAAATCTGGGTGTCTCCCAAAGTTCTGTCCTGAGCCCCCTTTTCATTTTATGCTATCACATTAGGTGATTTCATCAATTCTCATGGATTCAATTATTCTTTCTATGCCAACGACTCCCATATATATATATATATATACATATATAAAAGTATATATGTATATATATATATATATATCCCTAGTCTCTTTGCTGAGTTAGTCATACTTCTCCAAATGTCTCTTAAATATCTCAAATAATTTTCCTCTAGTCATCTCAGACTTACCCCACAAATCCAGTCTGTTGTCTACCCTTTATCTATCTATCTATCTATCTATCTATCTATCTATCTATCTATCTATCTATCTATCTATCTACATATAGAGAGAGAGTGAGAGAGAGATCTTCCATCCTTTCTAATCATATAACCATAATACTAGTTCTGACCTTCTGTAGTTTTCATTTGGACCACTATAATTGCTTTCTTACTGGCCTCCCTGCCTCAAGTCTCTCTCTACTCCAATCTGTCTCCCACTCAGCTGATAAAGTAATTTAAAAAAATCTGGGAATGTCAGTGGATAGAGAGCCAGGCCTAGAGATGGGAGGCCCTAAGTTCAAATATGGCTTCAGACACTTCCCAGCTGTGTGGTCCTGAGCAAATCATTTAATTCCCATTGGTTAGCCCTTACTGCTCCTCTGCCTTAGGGCCAATACTTAATATAAATTCTAAGACAGAAGATAAGGGTTAAAAAAACCAACAACTCACCATCCCTATCTTAATGAGTTCTGTTTGGCATTTAAAGCTCTTCATAACCTAGCCCCTTCCTACTTTTCTAGTCTTTCTACATTTTGTTCCCCTCTACTCATCACTCAATGATCCAACTATATTTGCTTACTTACAGTTCATTGAATAGAACACCCTGTGAGGTCCTGTCTCCATTCCTTTTCAATGGCTCTTCCTGTTGTCTTTTCCTCATTTCTACTTCTTAGGCTTCCTGACTTCCTTCAATACTGAGTTCAAATCCCATCTTCTGCAGGAGGCCTTTCCTGGACAGCTCTGGAGTCACCACAACTGCTGATATCTTTCCTTTCCAAATTACCTTCCATTTTCTCTACACATATATGTATATAAAAATATAGGGGATACATACACAGATACACATGTCTGTATAGGTGTATATATCCCTTCTATGTACCTAGTTATTATCCTATTGTCTCCCCTGTTAGGATGTATAGGTTTTGAGGTTAGACTTGTTCTTTTAACTGTCTTTGCTAATCTATCACATAGCACAGTACCTGGCATACAGTAAGCAATTAAATAAATGCTTATTGACTGACCAAAAAAGCAAATAATGGAAACTGAGGGGATGTACTTCAATTGAGGAATGGCTAAACAAACTGTTATATGATGGTAATGGAATACTATTGTGCTATAAGAAATGATGAAACGTCTTATTTCTGTAAGAACTGGAAGGACCTACGTAAACTGATGCAGAGTAAAATAAGTAGAACAGGAGAACATAATGCACAGTAACTGAAACATTATGGGATGATCAAATGTAATAGACTGTGCTGCTAACAACAATACAACGATCCAGGACAATTCTGAGGGACTTGTGAAAAGAATGCTATCTACATCTAAAGAAAGAACTGTTGGGATAGAATTGCAAAAGAAAACATATGATTTATCACTTGTTTATGTGGGTATATGATTGGAGATTTTGGTTTTAAAAATTACTCTGTTATAAAAATGAACAATATGGAAATAGATTTTGAGGGTTTTGAGTGATAATACATGTAAAACCCAGTAAAATTGCTTGTCATGTCAATGGAAGAGAGGAGGGAAGAGGGAAGAGAGACAACATAAATCATGTAACCTTGGAAAACTTATGTGTAGATTTGTTATTGGAATAAAATAATGAAAAAATGATTAAAAAGTCAATTAGGGTGGGAATGGATGAATTGAGTAATATAGTTTTGCTACTTGTTGATTTGATAAGCCAGGTGACACAGTGGTTAGAACTCCAGGCCTCGAGTCAGGAGGACCTGAGTTAAAATATGATCTGAGATACTTGCTAGTTGGGTAACCCTGGTCACTTACCCCTCTCTGCCTCAGTTTTCTCATCTGTAAAATGAGCTGGAGAAGGAAATGGCAAACCAGGCCAAGATCTTTTTGAAGAAAACCCCAAAAGGGGTTATAGAGTGCAACACAAATGAACAATAACAACTTATTAACAATGCAATGTAATCAAAGCAATATTTTGCCACAGGAGCTACAAGTTTCAAAGAACTATTAGCCATTCTTGAAATCCAGGAACAATATGGAAAATAATAAGAGAAAGAGTCAACAACATCAGAGATGACAGAAACATAGTTATATATAAAGTACTTTGTGCACATTTAGAGCTATATAAATGTAAGCAACTATTGCTAGTGCCACCACCACCATAACTATTATTACTTATTCTGAGGATAAAAATTCCCCATAGTTTCTAATAAAAGCATATCTACTGATAACCATTATAAGTATAAGGAGTTCAACAATTAAGAATATGGAAGCTATCTTGGGGGCTTGAATAAAAATAGACATATTGTGATAAACATCAGAAAACAATAAAAAGTGAAAATCCTTGGTTCTGTTCATTGAGTTGAAAGTAACTTATTCTGATATCCACCAATAGGAAAGCAAAAAGAGAAGCAAACTATGAGCAGACTGATCATTCAGCAGATCATAGATTTAGAGATAGAAAAGGACCACAAAAAAAATTGAAAAATAATGTTGCAAAATTTAAAAGAGTAGCTGAGGTCCAAAGAAATTATGAGAAAATTTATGAGAAAAAAACCAACAACAATAACTTCCCTAGCTCTTCTCCAGAGGTGAGAAACAGGGATGATCCATTAGTATGGAATGTTGTATGTGCTGTCAGATATTTTTGCTGATTTTTTTCCCTTTTCTTCTATTAATTATTTTTTAACGTTCTTTGCTATACAGGATGGCTCTCTAAAAAAAGAGAGGAAGAATATTGGGGGAATTTAAGCAATATACAAATAAAATATATTGATAAAATTATTTTAAAAATAGAATGACTCAGTTTTGTAGTGCTATATGAATGGGCATTTCTTATTTTTTTGCTAACCTTATGATGATTCACTAGTGGCCTTTGAAAGTGAACTGTTGTATCATTCTTCTTCATGAATAATTCTAAATAATCAGAACAGTATCCACCATTTTATGAACTCCATCCATCTTTCACTGGATGACCCTTTTAGTTGTTAACATCCTGCAAGTAAAATAGAAGAATTTTCTTTCATTTATTCCTACACTGAAAAGTCTTCCTATACTGAAAATGAACTTTGTCAAGGAGTCCCTTGTTTCCATCCTATATGACTGATCAATTATTACATGCTCTCTTCTCAGTCTCTGAAATCCTTCCTTCACTGAATCACCAACCCTTTGAGATTTTGATTCCGGAGGACAGAAAATAGACAATAAAGGCTAAGTCAAAATTGGTATATTAACATCACATATCTTTGTGGCCCTACAATTCTAAACTACTACTGCAGAATGAAATCACTTTTGCTTCTAATCTTTTAGATAAAGAAAATGAAACCCAAAGGAATATGAATCCTTTCGGTCGCTTCTGGCCAATTTTACATAGCATCAACAGATAATCATTGAAAAGGAAAATTTTGAACAAAATTTCATCTACCATGTAGATTCCCAAAGAAATAATCATAATTTGAAATCCACCTTGTGGAGGTTTTTTAGGCTAAATTCATTTGGATAAACTTGTGTTCATCTTGGTTTTTGGTTTTTTTTTTTTAAACCCTTACCTTCCATCTTGGAGTCAATAAGGCAGAAGAGTGATAAGGGCTAGGCAATGGGGGTCAAGTGACTTGGCCAGGGTCACACAGCTAGGAAGTGTCTGAGGCCAGATTTGAACCTAGGACCTCCCATCTCTAGGACTGGCTCTCAATCCACTGAGCTACCCAGCTTCCCCCTTGTGTTCATCTTGTAAAAGATCTCTTTGTTTCTTTCCCTGGCTTCCTTCTGATTCTTATCATTCTCCCTGCTTCTCCCTCTCCTTTTTCTTTTCTTTGCCCCACTGGATTAATCAGGATAGCTTACTATTGATACTTCAGCACTTTGATGGATCCATGATCTCCTTGATGTGGGTACTCAATCTAACCCTTTATATTACAACAAATCCATCATCTTGGATGGCTTTTGTCCACATACTCACATAAAGTCCTCCATAGGTGGTCCACTCAGCAACTGTGTGGATACCAATAGAGCACACATGCTGTCCAGACAGTGATGAACTTTGGTCTAGGCCCATGACCAACCTAAACAAAAGTAGATGGGAAACAAGCTGAACTGTCTTTGGGAAATGGCATAGCTTTCATTGGAAATAACAATATTCATCCAGTGATACTCTATGGCTTCAAGTAAAGCAATGGCAGTCTGCAAAGAATTACTGTTGAGAGTCACCCAAAGGGCCACAGAGAGATGCAAGGTTGGTAGGAGGCTGTAACAAATTACTGATGAAAAATTATACAAGAGAAGCAGCACCAAAGGTGTCATCAATCAAACAATAAGAATTTATTAAGCACCTACTCTATGCCAGGCATTGTGCTAAGTATAAACATATGAAAACAAAAATGAAACAATCCATATCCATAAAGTACTTAAATGCTAGAGATGTAGGACTCGAATTGGGTGGGGGGAGCATTGGAATCAACAGATGGAAGATAAAGATGTGAGAAGTAAACTCATAAATCATATTATAATCATGGAATGTCAGAGCTGGAAGAGAAGTCTCAATTTGAAGAGGAGCCTGGGACCCAAAGAAGGAAGGTGACTTGCTTAAACTCATGTAGCTTAAGAAGTGGAGCTGGTCCAAATCTATGACTTTTAAGGACTCTTTTAACTTAATATTAGTTTAATTAATTAATTTACTCATTTAAACTATTTACTAATATTAGTTTAATGAATTAGTTTACTAATATTATGTTCCTGTGAAGAAAACTTAGAAAGCACTGGAAAAGAAAGCATTTGGAGAGAAGTGGTATAGATTTGTGTAGTATGATTAATGGAAAAGGGCATCAGGTCTTTTTTGGGAGGGTTATACTCATTCCAAAAGCCTAGTCTTGAAAGAAAGAAGGGGGTTGGGGACAACAAATAAGGATGGACTCCCTCCTCACTTTTGCCTAGACTAGAAGGAATCACTAGTTTCCTTCAGAGTTCAACATAAATGCTTCCTTTATATGAGACCTTCCTTGACCCTCCCAGGTGCCTCACCCCTTCCCCCCCACCAAAAAAAACCCCAAACCACTTGTTATTTATTTTGTATATATTTTGTGTGTGTGTGTGTGTGTGTGTGTGTGTGTGTGTGTGTGTGTGTGTGTTCTCCTGCTTTTAAATGGAAGCTATTTCTGGGTAGTTGCTATTTCATTTATATCTTTGTATCCCCAGGACCTAGCACAGTAATTGACCCTTGGGATCAAAATCATAGCACCATACATTCAAAAGCGATCTTAAAAATCATCTAATCCAACTGCTTCATTTTACACAAATAGAAATTGGGGCTAAAGAAATTAAATGACTTTGCCCAAGTTAATATAAGCAGTGAAATGGTAGAGATGGGATTTGAATCTGGATCCCTCTGATTGCTACTGCATTGCTGTCTACTCTGATTATTGATTGACTGTGGTGGAAGGTGGATAATGTCCTTTAAATGGAGATAGGGAAGTTGTTCTGATCTTTCTACACTTTCTTTATCTGAAATTGATGAGGCTCTCTAAAGTTTTTTTTTAATTATTATTCCAGATTCTTCCATTTCTTAATGGCCCCTCCATCTCCAGATTTTCCCAGTTTCACTAGAATAATGTAAAGTGATATGACAATAGGTTACTTATTCTCCAATCTCAATTTAAAAGGTTGTTGTTAGATTAAATTAAGAGTTTACAAAAATAGCCAAAATTATTAAGATTCTACAGGCTGACTTGATCCTAACCCTTGACTCTACAGATAAATGTCAAGAGAATTTACATTGTGAAATCCCATCTTTATAACCTCAATTTAATTCCTTCCTCTAACAGATTTAGAAGATATAAAAATAATAATATCTTATTTTTATTTCCAAAATGATATTGTTTTGATTGAGGTGATATATAGAAAACAATTATGTGGTCAGTTTCTGCTCCCACAATGTGATTTGTTGCAGAAAGGCCAACACTTAATCCTTTACTACCATTCATAAGGGGCTAAACTTGAAGCTTCTCCTGGGTCATCTCAAGATCATCATAACTGCAAAAACCTCCAGTGATAACATACATTCTTCATTCTGTTAGCAATAGTATTTTATCCCCTCCCACCATCTGGAGGGAAGGTCACCCAGGCAAGAATGAAGAATTTAATACAAACAAAATATGACCCAAGGCTTTTTCTCATTTTAGTACATAGAACAATTGGTCCCAAAGCCAATTTCCAAATACTTTAATTCCAATCCAAACACTGAAAGAAAATGTTGTACTTAAAGCTTGTTCTCCATCTCCTTCTCCTCTCCCCAAATTGTTTGAAAATAAAAAAATAAAGCAAAAAAAATAAGGATAATGTTTATCCCTGGTGCCCAGAGAATGAACCCAAGTTTTGGCTTACTTTGTCAATCTTTTGGCTTTTTTTCCAAGTAGAACCATTGTATAAAAGAATGAGACTAGTTAAGAAACCCTGCTATATTATTGTGAATCAAAGAGTGTCTTGGGGGAAAAAAAGAGTCAGCCAGGAAATTAGAAGAATGAAAACATAAGTGGTTGTGATTTTATAGAAATGTGATCATTTTGATGATTTAAATGCCCCACAAGAAGATTGTTAGTGTAGTCCAAAGTCTTCCACTTTTTTTTACCATCTCTATTTTTTTCTGAGTTGGCACAAAGACTAAAAGTTATTCTGGCCTAATGGTTAGTTGGAGCATAGTAAAAAAAAAGGATGTGGTCTCTAGTTAACTCTGTGTCCAAGTATGGTCACTGAATTGGTCATTGTTTAGGTTTCATCTGAAATTTTGGACATCTCATGAAATAGAATGATCCCTTGAAAAAGTCATTGATTTGGTTCTGGGAAGCAATCTGTTGTAGACCTGGGTCTGGAGCCAGAGGAACTGATTCTCATACAGACTTTACAACTTACTACCTGTTTGACCTTAGTTGAGTCATATAACTTCTCTTAAACTCAATTTCCTCATCTATAGAAGAAGGTTGTACTGGGTTGATATCACAATAGCTGAAAACATTGTAATGATATTAATTTGACCTGAAAATTTTTGTCACGTACACATTATCAATAGAGAAATATTCTCAGTGAAGAAGCTGTTGCCTTCATTCATGCAACAGATATTTACTGAATGCCCCTATGTACAAAGTGATGCAAAAACAACAAAACAAAGAAATCTAACTAAGAATCCAGGTCTCAAACTAAGCAATCTATGGCTAATAAATTGTGAGAAGTACCAATAACGAGTGAGACAAATTCAGAAAAGAAAAATCACTGACTTTGGCTTTTACAGAAGAGAGTGAAAAGGTTAGTGAGAGATTGGAAAACATGTCAAACAGGATTGGTTGAAAGAATCGAGGTCATGTAAAACTCATTTGAAGGCTATATTGTAGAATTATTAAACAACTTCTTGTTTTGAGCATTAGATCATTTCCTTCCTTCAATGGTAGTTGGCTGCTTCTATGGATACCTTGATGCATTCATTCTACAGTTTCCCAGACCTTGCCACCAGCCTGAGGAAAGCTCTACTTTTGGAACCTCCAGCCTCCCATCTGACCCATAGCTTTCCTGTTTGTGCTCTTTCCCAATTACAGAGTAAAACTCTAGAGAACAGAGAATGTCTTCTTTTTCCATGTATATCTCTAATGCCTGGCATCTAGTAAGCACTTATGAAGTACTTCATTCCTTTTTGGCCCTTGTAACATTTAAATTAGTTTCTCTACTAAAAGTATTATATTTTAGAGGTTTATTAAAGATGATTAGAATTAAGGAATAAAGGAAATATAAAATAAGAAAAGCACGTGTCTAGGAGGGCTGAATAGCCCATTCACAGCCACTTACTCTACATCTTGAGAGAGGTGTGTGCTTAGAAGCAGAAGCAGAGCGTGAGCAAGTAGGTGGTACAGTCAGTTTAAATACAAATTTTGTTCTCGGCCCAGGTGGGAATTCAGGTGATATTATAGGGAATTCTGGGAACTGCCAAGGGCTTCTGAGGATTGAAGTCTGGGGTTCAAATCTCCATTTTTACACCCTCAAAGACAAAACTAAGAGAAATGTAGAAATAAGGGCATTACAGAGGCAAAAAAGGTAAAATTTGGCACAATATGAAGAATAATCCCTGGACAATTAGAGTGGCTAAGAATAAAATTAAGGGTCTCATAAAATGAATTCTTCTTCAATGGAGACCTATAAGCAGCAGCTGAATGATTTGTCTGGGATATTGTAGAAAGGACAAAGATTGGGACAAAATAACAAGTTCCCTCTAATTACAGATTCCTATAATTTTATGATTCTGTAACTGAGGGTTGGAAAAGTCATGGAATAAAGGGATGGTACTTGAGACTTGAGCCTAAACTGATCTATAGTCTTAAGATAGGAAGAGGAGGTAGCAAGAGCATGTCAGTATGGTAGAAAACTATGAGTGGACAGAATGCCCATCTGTGCTTGGGGGGACCATGACTGTTGTTCAATTTCTCAAAAGAGGAAGAGAATAAAGTCTGCAAACTATAGGCCCTTTAATGGGAAATGACCTGTTTGTACAAAAATATTTATAGCTACTCTTTTTGTGGTGGCAAAGAATTGGAAACTAAAGGGATGTCCCTTAATTGGGTTATGGCTGAACAAACTGTGGTATATGATGGTGTTGGAATACTGTTGTGCTTTAAGAAATGATGAATTGGAAGACAGTGTGGGAGAGATTAGGTTTGGATCAACATCTCACACCCTACACCAAGATAAACTCAGAATGGGTGAATGACTTGAACATAAAGAAGGAAACTATAAATAAATTAGACGAACACAGAATAGTATACATGTCAGACCTGTGGGAAGGGAAAGACTTTAAAACCAAGCAAGACATAGAAAGAGTCACAAAATGTAAAATAATTAATTTTGACTACATCAAATTAAAAAGCTTTTGTACAAACAAAACCAATGTAACTAAAATCAGAAGGAAAGCAACAAATTGGTAAGCAATCTTCATAAAAACCTCTGACAAAGGTTTAATTACTCAAATTTACAAAGAACTAAATCAATTGTACAAAAAATCAAGCCATTCTCCAATTGACAAATGGGCAAGGGACATGAACAGGCAGTTCTCAGCCAAAGAAATCAAAACTATTAATAAGCACATGAAAAAGTGCTCTACATCTCTTATAATCAGAGAGATGCAAATCAAAAAAACTCTGAGGTATCACCTCACACCTAGCAGATTGGCTAACATGACAGCTATGGAAAGTAATGAATGCTGGAGGGGATGTGGCAAAGTAGGGACAGTAATTCATTGCTGGTGGAGTTGTGAATTGATCCAACCATTCTGGAGGGCAATTTGGAACTATGCCCAAAGGGCACTAAAAGACTGTCTTTGATCCAGCCAAAGCACTGCTGGGTTTGTACCCCAAAGAGATAATAAGGAAAAAGACTTGTACAAGAATATTCATAGCTGCACTCTTTGTGGTGGCCAAAAATTGGGAAATGAGGGGATGCCCTTCAATTGGGGAATGGCTGAACAAATTGTGGTATATGTTGGTGATGGAATACTATTGTGCTAAAAGGAATAATAAAGTGGAGGAATTCCATGGGAACTGGAACAACCTCCAGGAAGTGATGCAGAGCGAGAGGAGCAGAACCAGGAAAACATTGTACACAGAGACTGATACACTGTGGTACAATCGAAGGTAATGGACTTCTCCATTAGGGTCAATACAATGTCCCAGAACAACTTGCAGGGATCTAAAAAACACTGTCCACAAGCAGAGGATAAACTGTGGGAGTAAAAACACCGTGGAAAAGCAACTGTTTGACTATAGGGGTTATGGGGAAATGACTGAGGAGAGACTGTAAATGAACACTCTAGTGCAAATACCAACAACATGGAAATGGGAACATATGTGAAACCCAGTGGAATTGTGCGTCGGCTATGGGAGAAGTGGTGGGAGGGGGGTGGGAGGAGGAAAAGAAAATGATCATTGTTTCCAGTGAATAATGTTTGTAAATGACCAAATAAAATAATGTTAAAAAAAAAGAAATGATGAACAGAATGATTTCAGAAAGAGCTGGAAAGACCTATGTGAACAGATGCAAAGTGAAATAAGGAGAACCAGGAGAACACTGTACACACTAACTGAAATATTGTGGTACAACCAAATGTGATAGACTTTTCTACTAATAGCAATACAGTGATCTAGGACAATTCTGAGAGACTTATGAAAAGAATGCTATCCATATTCAGAGAAAGAACTGTTGGAGTACAAATGCAAATGAAAACATATGATTTATCACTTATTTGGGTATATGTTTGGGGTTTTGGTTTTATAAGATTATTCACTTACAAAAATGAATAATATGGAAATATGTATAGCATATTTATGTATATATATAACATGTATAACCCAGAAAATTAAAAAAAAATAAAACCATAGGCCCTTGAGCAAAACAAGGACATGTGATTGAAAGGAGAATTAGTGACAATAAAGTGATTATAAAGAGCCAGTCTGGTTTCATAAAGAACAGGTCATGCCAGATTTACCTAGGAGTCAGTACAAAAAGCAGTTGATACAAGTTGGATGGAAGATGCTAAGAAGCAGATTTTGACTCACAGCTTATAGATGAAAGGAATGCTATCTGACATAATTTCCCTATATTTAGATAAGGCATTTGACATAATCTCTCATATTATTCTCATGGAAAAGTTTGAGAGATGTGAATTAAACCAGAAGCATCATACTTGTAGAGGATCCCAAGTATACCCTGAACCAGATGCAAATGTAATTTGAAAATGTTTAACAAAGTACATAAAAATACAACATAGATAATGTTCATTTGTGGTTTTCTAAGTTAGGCATATTCACCAAACTTGCAGATGACGCAAAGTCAAGAGAGATAACTAACTCATTGAATGAGTCCAGATCCCAAAAGATTTGAGGGACTAGAATGTTGGGCTAATGTTATAATAAGATGAAATTTAACAAGGATATCTGTAAAATCTTACATTTGGTTCCAAAAATTCAAACTTCATAACATAAGGGAGGCATGACTGGATAGTAAGTCATCTGAAAGCAATGCGAGGGAGCATTTGAAAAAATCTCTCCCGTTGTTCTTGGATATAAGATGGAGAGATGTAGAATAGATATTTAGGTGACCAAAGACCTGGTTTAATGGCCAGACTCAAAGTATAAGCATTCGCAATTTGATGTCAACTTAGGAAGGCACCTTTTTCCAAGATCAAATTCAGAGATCTGTCCTTGGCCTTGTGCTATTTGCCTTTCACTAACAAGGGCTTAGATACAAGTCTAGGTGGCATGTTTATCAAATTAGCAGATGACACAAAGTTAAGAGAGATAGTTTATGTTAGATAACAGCAAGGAGGCAAAAAGATCTCAGCAGTCTTGAACCAAACCTTTACAGGCAAATTTTTTGGTTCAAAGCTATGATTTCATTGGTATAGGGAACACCCAAGAAAGAAATAATCTTTAAAAAAAAAACCTTTACTTTCCATCTTAGAATTAATATTTATGTATTGGTTCTAAAGCAGAAGAGTGGTAAGTGACAATCTCAAACAACTGGGCTTATGTGACTTGCCCACAGTCACATGGCTAACAAAGTGTCTGAGGCCAGATTGGAACCCCAAATCTTCCATCTCCAGATCTGGCTCTATTCAGTGAGCCACCTAGCTGTCCCAGAAATACTTTTTACATGTGCAGACTGGCAAGTGTTTTACAATTTCTAATCTGAGAATTGCCTTGGGTGATGAGAGATGTGACTTACTTGAGGTCACACAGTCAGTATGTATCAGTAACAGGAATTAAATATCCAATTTAGAGGCTAGATATCTTTCCACTATGCCTTGTACCTTTTCATATTAGATATAAAAAGGGATAGTTATAAAATTTAATATTTAGGTTTCAAAAAATAGACTTCAAAAGCATATAATAAGGGAAGGAAGAGGACCAGTTAACAGATCACCAAAAAAGATCTAAGAGATTGAGTGAATCAACAGCATAATAGGGTAGACAAAAAATAAGTTAACTAATTAAACACCATTAAGAGAGGTGGAGTGTCCAGCCAGGAGGGAGCTGACAGTCCTTCTGTAATTTGCACTGTCCATGTTTGGTGTCTACCTTTTACCCAACTCTCACTTGTGGCCCCAAGAAGCTGTATCACATGCAGTGGTCACACTCTAGAAAAATTGTCTCAGCAGACAGGCTAAATTAGATGAAAGATAATCAATCATCATGAGTTATAGAAATGTCTGCCCCAAGCCTGTAAAGACTTTCCCCAGTAGAATGGGTAGGTGAGAAATAATTTGTTCCAGTGGCCATGAAGGCAGCTGAAGCAGGCACTATGGAGCATTTAGAGCTGGGGCAGACATTGAAGAAGCTCAGGCCATCCAGAAGATGCCAATGTCATCCACTGTGTCTTGAGCCATCACCAGTCTTCTTGACCTTTGTTTTGCCATTGGACTTCGATGACTGGAAGAGAGAGGGAGGCTGACAACTAACTGTGCAACTCTGTCTCCCTTCAATCCAATTCATGTGCAAGTCAAGACACCATGTTGTGAGGCCACTGGTCATCTTCAAAAAGAAGGATGAACAAGAATGCTGCTCAGGCCACATCTGGAGTATAAGTCACGGTTCCAGACACCATGTATTCAGAAGGAGAGTGTTAAACTACAGAGGATTTAAATAAGAGTAACCAGGGTCATGGAAGCCTTTAGAACATGCTAGATAAGGGAGACATGAGGGAACTGGGAATATTGAGTCTAGAGAAGAGAAGGATGAGGGGGACATGCTAGCTGTCTCCAAGTGTTTAAAAGGCTGTCATGTGGAAGAAGGATTAGACTTGTTCTGTCGGGTCCTAAAGGGTGAAAGTAGGAATAATGGATCATCATTGCAAAGGGGCTGTACACCTGACTCTCCAGACCTTCCCTACCACACTGGCCACAGAAACCTCTTCACCCTGGAAATTCCTTTCATTCCTGGACTTCTCACACTAGAAATACCCTCCTTTCCTGAGACCTCTTCCTCTGGACTCCTCCCAGAAACTCCATTTTAAGGAAAATGCTCAGGTTATTCACATCTCCATTTCTCTCCAAGCTGTATTCCTGATTCTTTGGACTTTCTCTCTCATTCTTTGGTGCTGGTATCTCTCTAATCTCTTCTGTTTGTGTGTTTTAAGCTCCTTGAGCATAGGAATTGTCTTTCTGCATGTGTTTCTAGCCCTTTGCACAGTAACTGGTACATAGAAAGTAATTAATTGTTGACTAAATTGTTGATTCCAGGTAAGGAAAAACTTCCTAACAATTAGAGCTACTTGAAAAGCAAAATGGGAAACCCTAAGCTTCTAGTACCATTCCCTTTGAGATTACTTTCTGTCTCTTCTATATCTACTTCTGATTCTGTTCTGATCTGTAATTCTGATCTACTTCTGTTTCTGATTCACATGTGTTTTCTCTCCCATTAGAAGGTAAGCCCTTGGTGGCAGGAACGATTTTTGCTTTTTCCCTGCATCTCCAATGCCTGACACATAACAGACTCTTAATAAATGCTTGACTGATGGGGCAACTATGTAGTTCAGAGGATAGAGTGCCAGGCTTGAAGTCAGGAGGGCCATGGTTCAAATCAGGCCTCAGATACTTCCTAGCCATGTGACCCTGGACAAGTCACTTAAATCCATTTCCCTAGCTCTTGTCCTTCTGTCTTATAGTCATTATTAAGACAGAAAGTAATGGTTAAAAATAAAATAAATGAATGAATGACTGTGACTGAAAATAACTTGAATAATAGAGTCCTCCTCAATGTTGGTGGTCTGGTTGTTTCTCAATCAGCTCTTTCTAACATTATTCTTGTGAAGTAACTTGGGCATATAACCCGTCCCTTTCCCCATTTTCCCCTCCTAGGGGCAAGGAGCCAACCCCGTGGAGAAGGATAAAAGAGATTTGGTGTTCACTGTTGAAATTCTCAACAGATCTTATCCAGTCATGCACTAAGGAAGAAGATGAGCTGTCCTTTGTTTGATCTGCATGGTCATAGTGAACCTTTTTGAAGTGACTATTGAAGGCATGAGGCATCCTAGGGCTGAGGAGGTCTTGTGTGAAGAACAGTGACATCACTTGGCTCCTTGCTCTCATTAGGGAATATAAGCTTCACTGTTTTCTGAGTCAAGCGTGGTTGCTAGGTAGACATGAAGAGATAATGGGAAAGAAAATTCCAAGGTCAATTCCAAGGTCCACATTATAACATCTGGTAAATTGGGCCATGGAGGCTAGAATATGGTGATCACCTCCAAGGTCTGCTTTCCAATCTTTCCAGGAAGGTCTGCCCCATCTGACCTCACAGCATTCCATATTTACAATTCCGGCATTCCATATTTATTTCACTAAGTCATTGTGGCTAGCTCTTCTTCTTCCTCTTTTTTAATGCAGATATTGCTGGATAAGGCCATAAGACTCTATTAAGTCATTCATTCCTTTGTATGGATTAGCATATGTAACCTTTTTTTCTCCCCATTCCTTTCTTAAGGTTGCCAGGGAGAACGGCAGTGAAGGAATGGGAATTTCCATCAGTGTTTGGAGAAAGGCAATTTGGTAACATGGTATACTGAGTGCTGAATTTGGAATGAAGGTTTCTGGATCCAATTCCCAGCTATCTAAGTGATCTTGGGCAAGTCATTTAACCTCTTGGGGGTCTCATTTTCCTGATATGAAAAATGAAGATGTTGGATGTGATTGATGTCCTCTGAAATCCTGTCTAACCTTAAATCAATAATCTTCTTGAAATTCCAAGCTCCTTTTAAGGCTCAGCTCAAGTGCATCTCCTACACAAGGACTGTCTTGACTGGTCTAAATTGTGAGTGTTCCCCCTACAAACTCCTTTGTATACAAATCTGTGTTCTTGTTGTCTCCAATAGATTATGAGCCTCTTGAGAGCAGATATGGGTCTATTTTTTAATTGGTCACCCAAGCCTAGTTCCTGGAACATAGCTAAAAATGTTTGCTTAATTAAACTGAATGTAACTGAATGATTTTACGCTTGTAATAGTAAAGAGTAAGGTGCAGTGCTCTTGTAGAAAGCTGGGACATCCACTGCTTGAAAGGAGTTAGGAGGAAGGTTCTGAGAATGAACGGAGGGGCCAAAAAGAGAGATAAGAAGGTACCAAAGAGAAACCTGATGTTATTTCTTGCCTAGGGCTGGCTCTGCCAGGAACCATTAGGTTTTATTTAAAGGGTGGAAAAAGAAAAGTAGACTCTAAATCTTTGAGCACATGTGGTTGACTTTCTTTTGACTATTACAGCCCCCAGGCCTGTTCTAAATTTACTTTTTGGAGGTGCAGATAATTATCCTAGAAAGAGTAGAGACAGAAAAGAATGAATGATATGTAATCGGACTTGGTGTATTTCCAATCACCTAAAACATAGCAGCATCCATAGAGGAAATGGCAGAGGCCTGCTTCTAGGGGAAGACATTCTGTGTTCCCTTCCAAATGAGCACCTCCATGCTAGGTGGTCTGGGTATATGCAAAGTGAAGTGTCATTGTACATAGAATTTCAGAGTTGAAATATAGCTCCCATCCCAACAAAACTTGAAAACCCTGCTCCCATTTTTAGTATAGGACCCTGGATTGATTGCTGAAGGGACCTTGGAGACCAATCAGTACAACTCTCTCATTCTGTAGATGGTGAAACTGAGGCTTAAAGAAGTGAAATAATTTGCCCAAAGTTAAACAGCTGGTAAGGGTCGAGTGGGATTTGAACCAAGTCTTCCTGATTCCAAGTCCCACACTCTGTCCACGACACCACCACATATGGCTGTTGTGGAAAACTTTGGGTGAAAGAGAACCCACTGACTATTGAGGCAGCCTATTCCATTTCTGAATAGCCATGATACTAAGAATATTTTCCAGGAAAAGACCCTTATACACAAAAATATTTATAGAAGCTCTTTCGTGGTAAAAAGAACTAGAAACCAAGGGGATGCCTTAAATTGGGAAATGGCTAAACATTTTATAGTATATGGAAGTGAATGACATGCTGTAAGAAATGATGAAGGGGATGGTTTCTGAAAAACCTGGGAAGAGATATATGAACTGATGTAAGTGAAGTAAGCAGAACCAGAACAATCTACACAGGAACACCAATATTAAAACATGATCATCTATGAAAGACTTGGTAACTCTGATGAACACAAGGATCCACCAGGATACAAAAGGATTCATGAAGAAAAATGCTGTCTATTCCCAAAGAGAGAACTGATGGACTTAGAGTAAAGATTGAAATATATTATTTTTCTTGATTTTATCCCCTCCCAAAACACAGCTCATGTGGAAACTGTTTTTTTTTCTGACTCCATAAATTTGTAATGCTTGTTTTTTTATTTTATTTTATTTTTTTAACCCTTACCTTCCATCTTAGAATCAATACTGTGAATTGATTCCAAGGTGGAAGAGAAGAAAGGGCTAAGCAATGGGGGTTAAGTGACTTGCCCAGAGTCACAGCTAGGAAGTGTCTAAGAATAGATTTGAACCCAGGACCTCCTGTTTTTAGGACTGGCTCTCAATCTACTAAGCCACCCAGCTGTCCCTTAATATTTGTTTGTTTGTTTTTTATTTATTTTCCTCTCAACAGGTGGGGAGAGAGGATGAAAAGGAAGGGAGGAGAGAATTTGGAACTGAAAAGAAAAGACAATTGAATTTTTTTAATGTTTCTTTATATTTAATTGAAATCTTCTTCTCCACTTGAATTCATTGTTCCTAGATCTGCCTTCTGGGCTCAAGTAGAGCAAGTCTAATCCTTCTTCCACATAACAACCTTTTCAATAACTGAAGGCATAGTGTCAATCTTAAGTTTTTCCTTCTCTAGGTTAAATTTCTCGGGAAGTTTCAGGTGATTTTCCTAGGCCATAACCCTGAGGTTTTTTGCTTTCCTTATTGACTTCATGCTCTACAGCTTATTAACATCTTTTCTAAAATATAACTTCTAGAATACAACCCCCATCTGTGCTCTAACTAGGAGATGCTATAACAGGAATATTACTTTCACTGTTCTGGACATAATATTTCTCTTAGAACTGCCTAGGGACAGAGAGGGGATGCAGTAGATAGAGCCTGGAGTCAAGAAGATCTAAATTCAGATTTGACCTCTGACAGTTTTGTGACCCTGGGCAAGTTGTTAACTCTGTTTGCCTCAGTTTCCTCATCTGTAAAATGAGCTGGAGAAGAAAATGGCAAACTACTCCAGTATCTTTGCCAAGAAAACCACAAATGGGGTCATAAAGGGTGAAACAAGACTAAATGAGTGACCGATAACAACAACAATACACCCTAAGATTACATTCACTTTAAAATTATTATTGATTCTTGTTTTTTGTTCCCATGCCCTGGGCTATTCCTTTGGTCTATGGCCATTCTTCTCCTTTAAGTCTTCTCTCTTCTCTTAGTTCCATATGGTGTTCTGACTGTCTTTGCCTTTATTATACAGAATATATCTCTGTAATCATTAGGACTAACACTGCCAGCTGGTTTTATACATAACAATTTATCACCTGAATCAGTGCTGCATGTCTAAGACCAGCAAGTGGCTGTTGACACTCACATCTGGCCCCAAGGGAAATGGAAGACACACATACCTATCAAGATAGATGCTGCTTATACTCACTATAGATTTAGAACTGGAAGGGACTTCAGGAGTGATCTAGTCCAATGCCTTCATTTTAAAGATGAGCAACTTGAGGCATAGAGAGCTTAAGTGAATTGGCCGAGGCCACACAGCTAGCAATTATCACTGTAATGGCACCCCCAAAAAGCCATAGACATGGCATGAAAAAAAGTAAGTCTTAGAGTTAAAAAAGCCAAGCTCAAGATGCAAACCAAACAATGGATTAGAAAGTCAAGCTAAACTTCCATTGGGGACTCAACTAATTCAAAATTCACAAAGATTTCAGTGGGTCTGGGCTAATCTTTGCGCTTCAGAGAGGCAGTTTGCTTAGAAAATTAATGTAAATAAAAATTACCTTGGGATAAAATTGTCTTGTGGGAAAAGCACTGAATTTGGTATAAAAAATCCAGAATTTAATTCCTACCCTGGCTGCTCACTACTTGCATGAATTTTAGTATCTTTCTCTGTACTGTTTCTTCTATAAAAAGAGAGAATGGAACCAGTTGATATCTAGTTCTCAATCTTTTTTAACCAAATCAAGAAACTTGTATAAATGAGTCCTGTTCAGTTTCTTTAAGAGTATCTTCAAATACTTTTTATAATTTTCAAGAACTTATAATAATCATCACTAACACTTAACTTAGTGCTTACTGTATACCAGACACTGTACTAAGTATTTTACAATTATCTCATTTGATCCTTACAACAACCCTGGAAGGTCAGTGCTATTATTATCCCTATTTTATAGATGAGGAAACTGAGGCAAATAGAGGATAAGTGACTTTACCAAGATCACACAGCTAGTAAATAGCAGAAAGAAAAAAAAAAACACGTCAGCCCGAGTCTTGACTCTAACCCTACCACTTATTAACTCTGTGACCTTTGGCAAGCCGTTTAATTTATAAAATGGGGGTAATATTTTTTACTACCTATTTCATAGAGTTGTAGGAATCAAATAAAATAACATAAATGAAAATTCTTTCTAACTAAAAAGTATGACATAAAATTAATAATAATAATAAAAAGTGTGGCACAGTGAAAACTCAACATGGCATCAGGAAAACTTGAGTTCAAGACCTGCCTCTGCCACATACTGGCTGAGTGACTTTGTACAAGTTACCTGATGTCTCAGTGCTCTAGGAAACTTCTTAAAATTATAAATTACAGAGATTGTGCCAACTTCTTTTTGCAGAAGTTTCCTTACCTCGGAATGGAGTTCCCTGTATCAATGAAATAACAAAGATGAAGAAGGAGGATGAGGAGGAGGAAAAGGTAGAAAATGGAAGAGGAAGATGGAGATGGAGGAAAGAGGAGAAGGAAGGTGGGGAAGGAGGAGGCAGGGTTGGAGTATAAATAGTGAAGCTTGGAGCCTGGAAGATCCTGCCTGCCCTGCTGCCATGAGCAAATCCCTTAATCCCTCTGAAGATCCAGATAACTCTCTAAGGCAGTTAGTTTTATCAAGTCCAGTCCCCATTGGCGAAAGGAGTTTCCAGTTTTCTGTATCAGTGAAACTCTAGATCCAGATCATGAAAACTGATAGCAATAATAATGGCATTTGGAGCTTCTTTCATAGCAAACTTCCTTTAATACTTCAAGGATCTATGGCGTCCTTCTTTGGAGCTTGTGTTCTGTCACATAGTCTTCAAGATACCAAAGTTATCCCATGCTATGGTGAGACATGAGAATAGGATTTCATAGTAATACTAAATAAAAACAGCATTTATGTAGCACTTTAAAGTTTTGGTGTTTAAAAAAAAAACTCTTACCTTCCATCTTCGAATCAATACTGTATATTGGTTCCAAGGTAGAAGAGTGTTAAAGGATAGGCAATGGGAGTTAAGTGACTTGTCCAGGCTCACACAGGCTAGAAGTGTCTGAGCCCAGATTTGGACCCAAGACCTCCCATCTCTGGAACTGGTTCTTAATCTACTGAACCACTTAAATGCCCTCCATGTTTCAAAGTTCCCAAAATACTTTCCAAATATTGTTTTATACTCACAATATACCCTTGGAAGGAAGGTGTTATTATTATTCCCATTTTATAGATGAGTAAACTGAGACAGACAGATTAAGTGGTTTGTTCAGGGTTGTGCACTGACTTTCAGAAATACCAGGGGGGTTCAAGACTATGATACCTAGGATGTCAGGAAGATAGGTTTATTTTTAAAGCAAGCGTCTGAAGTTGGATTCGAACTGGGCTCTTTCTGACTCCAGGTTCAGCATACTGCCTGTCCACCTATTCTCATGAATAAATTAATTAATTGGTTAATAATTAAATAACAAGACAATCAATGTGTATTAACTTTTTAAACATCCCAAGCACTATGAGGAAATACACCAAAAACTCAAAAGGATGCTCTCTAACTTGCTATATAACCAGCTCTCCTAGGCAGGATGTGTGTCCAGAATGGATGACTAAAGTGTGCCCATATGACTATTGACTCAAGAAGGGGGGTAGGGGGGAGAAAAAGAGCATGCTATTCATATGCTACTATGGAATTCTGGGAAGTAATGTTATCAGGAGTGAAGGATTTCAGTTATAACGAATCATGAAGATATTAAAGATGTATTCAGAAGCTGACTCTAGTGAGCCCAACTCCCATTTCCAGCCATGGCATCACTGTTGCAAAGAAAAGGTATTGGGTGATCTGAGAAATGGTAAGAGTTCTCACATGTTCTCACAAAGAAAAGGACATCCTCTAGTCCAGAGGAGGCACTCTTAGGTGGGCAAGGAAAGGTGTTGTGGGATGAGCAAATCATCCTGAATTGGAAATGAGAAATCAGCAGCCACGAAATCTATCTTCCAAACCTCAGCTTCCACACAAACCAGCTGTGTGACCTTGGGCAAACCCCATGGCAGCTCTGAGCCTTGGCGTTCCTATCTGTAAAAGGAGGGAAAAAATTACTTATTCTCCATGACAAACAAGGTTGTTGATGAGGAAAGAATTTTGTAAATCTTGCCTATTCCTATTAGGAATGTAAATCTAATCCATTGAGAGTATAGGTTTTTCAGCATGGCAATATAGCAAGCTAGGGGGAAGAGGAATCTAGATAAAATGGATTATTTAAGATTTTAAAGGACATATAGAATCAGAGGCAGCCAGGTGGCTCAGAGAGTCAGGTGTAGAGATGGGAGGTTCTGGGTTCAAATCTGAACTCAGGCACTTCCTAGTTGTGTGACTCTGGGCAAGTCACTTAACTCCCATTGCCTAGCTCTTACTGCTCTTCTGCCTTGGAAGCAGCATACAGTATTGATTCTAAGACAATAAAAGGTAAGAGTTAGAAAATAAATAAAAAATAAACTATGTGTTTCTTGTTTACATCTTTGAAGTAAAACCCTGGATCTGGACAAGTATCCTTTGTCAGGAATGACAGACTCCAAAAGTTAGCTTAAAAATAAAGAGATCTATCAATTTGAATGTAAGTCAAGTGGAGGGAGGCCAAATGGGTGGAATGCTGCCTCCCAGAGGAAATGGAGTTTGGAATATTTATACCCTCTTGACCACCGAGACTAGACATGGGATGATGTTGGCATGTTACTGGGTCTCTGGAATCTGAGCTGGGTCATGTGGTTATATCCTATGCCTCATGTTCAGTTTAGGGGATAATTAGATATTTGGGACACGAAACAGATGCTTATCAGAAGTGCCTATCTGTGCTCATTAAGAATGAGGGGAGAGGTCAGCAAGGATGTTCCTCTTGGCTCAGTCATCCTCCCTCGGCACTGAAGGGATGCAAGGAAAAATGAGTTCTTTATGTACTCTCTGACACTTTCTGTGGTTTTGGGGTGTCTAGGAGAAGCCCCTACGCCCATATCATTTCTCACAATGCTGGAGGCTCTTTATAAGTTGATGCATGATGATCGATTGTCTCATTATGCAATAAACAAATATTTGATGAACATTTGACCATCATTAAATCCTACTCTGTTGCTTCATGAAGATGATCTTGTGTTTTTGAAGGTTACATGATTAACTAAGGATACACATGTAATTAGGATGACTATTTAGATATTTTGCTTAAAAAATTTTTTTTGGATACATCTATATTGGCAGCACTGTTTTCAGAAATTCCAAGAGGGTTCAAGAGAGTTTATGATGATGACACATGTAAAACCCAGTGCAATTGTGTGTTGGCTATGGGAGGGGGGAGGAAGGAGGGAAGGGAAAAAACATGACTCAGGTAACCATGGAAAAATATTCTAAAATAATTAATTAAATAAAATTTTCCAAATTAAAAAAAAAAAGAAAGATTATGATGTCTAGGGCACCAAGAAGATGGAAACCAATAGATTTGTCTTCAAAGGCTCTGAATAACTATAGTAAGGGAAACCGAGGAGAATTGGTCAACATAGCTAGTAAGCTGCTGCATAGGCCGGTACAACAAGTGTACAACCCCAAGCTGTGTGGTTCAATGGGGAAAGCTCTGGTCTGAAGTCAAATGCTCTGAATTTGTTCCTGTTTTAACTGTATGACCATAACTAGGTCACTTAACTCCTCTGGGCCTCAGTTTCTTTCTTTGTAAAATGGAGATGATAAAACTTATATTTTCTACATCATAAGGGTTTTATGAGGATAGAATGAGATAGTGTGTATAAAGTACTTTAAAAACTTCCAAATCTTGTACAAATGTGAGTTGTTACTCTTACTACCAATAATTCCATGTTAACATGGATAATGTGGATGAAAATAATAATTTCAACTAATAAGAAGGAATTAATTGTATCTTCTAGAAATTTATGCTACTTTAGTGGAGACTGCCACTTTTTGTTCTTCAGTCTTTTTGACTCTTGGTCAAGCTCTGTGGTTGGTGTTTTTTAATTTTGGTTTTCTTTTTTTTTTATACCAATAGAAACTGACACTTTAAACAGTTGCATTTAGTACAGAAATTACACAGGGGTGGATGTATAATTTCTTAAGGTAAAAAAGTGGTTCTGCCCCTCAAAAAAAAGCTTTCAAATGTTCATATGCAATCAGTGTCTTTAGATAGACTGCCATTTGTCTTTCCATAAATCAGGTTCCCACTCTATTTTAACTTGACATTCTCCCTGAGTAAATGTGAGCCCAGAAGGGCAGAAACACACGGGATCAACAATACAGAAATGCTTTGAAAATGCTTGCCTTGTTAAGCCACAGTTTGAGTCATCCCAACTGGTATTGTCTGGAAGGAAAACTTGTCCAGATGTTCCCTCCAGAGAACTTGTGAGATCAGTGAACAGACGATCCCACATTCTGAAGGGTGTGGAAGTTAGCCTCTGAAGAATTAAACAGAGCAAAAGAATTTCAGAAATACCTAAGTCAGGGAAACACATGTCTGACTCCTTTTCCCTGACCATTACCCCTTTTTATCTCACGTTGAATGGGCTCAATATCGCCCTGAGCACAGATGAGGAAAGATTGCAACTCTAGAAGAAGGAAAACACTACAGCAAGAGCTCTTGACATTTTTTATGTCACAAGACCCTTTGGCAATTTAGTAAAGTTCAATGTGGTTGGTTGCCTCCCAGTGTAAATGGAAAGAAATGCTCAATTTTAGTTAGAAGTTAGTGAGAACAAAGAAGTAATTTTCTTTTCCCATCCAAGCTCATGGGCCACCTGAAATTTATCCATGGACAAGTTTTGTTGTTGTTCCTGTTTCAGTATTGTCTGAATTCACTCTATGACCCCTTCCAGGGTTTTCTTGACAGATACTGAAGTGGTTTGCTATTTCCTTCTCCAGCCCATTTGACATTGACATACGAGGAAACTGAGGCAAACAGGGTAAAGCGACTTACCCTTACCCGGGGGTCACACACCTTGTAAGTGTCTTGAGGTTACAATTGAACCCGGGAAGACTAAATGAGTCTTCCTGCCTTCAAATCCAGCACTCTTTTCTATCCATTGCGCCACCTAGCTACTGGACTCCAAGGTAGGAACCTTTAAAGTCAGGAATACCCAATCTAGTAGGAGGAACTTGAGTGCATTCTTCTTGGCTGACCAAAACAACCAACCTGTTGTTTATGACTTCTTTAAAATTACGCCTGGAATGCAGGAAAACTTGAATTTTAGACCTTTCTTCCTTGCTTGGGCAAGATGTCTGGATTTTTTTTTTCCTGTTGTAGGCAAGATCAAAGTCACTTGAATAACATCTGAGACCAGCTTCTCCGTTAACCTTAAGCAGGAACTGCTACAGAGCTGGGTCTCACCCTTATTGACAAAGGAATCCCAAATATTTCTTTATTGTAGAGCTTTTTATTATAACTGCTCGGTTGATATTGACATTCCTCTGAGCTCAAGCAAATGTCTTCGAGTCTCTTTATCTTGACCACTCGCATGATCTGAATATAATTTTTAAAAAGCAAAAACATCCACTGGTATCCGATTGTAGACAAAGTATGTCGGGGAAAGCGTGTTGATTCTGGATAAAAGGATTTGTGGACAGATTCTTTCAAACTGAAGGCTGTGAACTCATAAAATATTTGAAGAGCAAGAGATCCTTTTTAGGCTCCGACTCCTAAACCCAAAGGATTTGACTAAAATAACTAAGAGATTAAATTCAAATCATAGGGCTACGGACTTTGTGTCTTCCCACAGAGAAGTCTCCAGTGCATTTGGATGCAAATGAAGACTCTCTTGCCTTGTAATCAGGCTTCTCCAAGTCCTTCCTCACTCGGATCCCTTTGGATGGGACGTCCCCATGGACTTCATTTGGGTGGTGTAAATACTGAGCTGTGACTGTGGAATGAATGGCTTTTGTAATGAGATGAGGCAGATCGCAAGGGAAAGGGTTTGGGCTCAGGCGTAAATACTGGCTAATCAGCAGCAGTCCAAGTGGGAAGGCAGAGAGATTGTTGGCGGGGCTCGGCTACTCTCCTTCATGATGGCGGAAGGAAGCTACCTTTAATTAGACTCTTTGGGACCTCTTTCTGGGTTTTCTTGGAAAAGACACTGGAATGGTTTGTCATTTCTTTCTCCAGCTCATTTTCCAGACGGGGAAACTGAGGCGAACAAGGTTTACTTGAGTTGCCCGAAGTCCCACAGCTAGTAAGTGGCTTAAGCCAGATTTCAACTGGGAAAATAAGTTTTCCTGACTCCAGGCTGGGCATTCTATCCACCGCACCATATAACTGACCTATAATTAAATTAAATTAATAATATTTACATGATATATTACATATTATATATTCTATTGTATATTATTGTCTATATGTGCATATATTATTACGTAATATAATTATATTTATTTATTATATAGAAATATAATTATAATAAATTGATTGATTATGTTAATACTATTGATATGTAATAATATATTTATATAATAAACTGCTGATTATTATATAGGATATATAATATATGTTATACATAATTATCATAGTATTCCAGTATATACTGTATATCCTACTATAATTGTATATATATTTTATTGTATATATTGTTTACATATATTTTTATTATATAATATATAAACATCCATAATTATAATAAATAATAAATTTATATTATATCAATATATCATGTGTTACTAATATATCTTTATATATTATATAATCTATAATTTATTATTATTCATATCATATATCATATTCAATATGATATATTATACATAATGTATTATATGTAATCTTGTATATAATTATTATAGTTTATATTATAGTATTGTAGTATACAGCATACTGTATACCATACTCATATATATTATATTATCATATATCATATATAATATAAAAATAATAATCCATATTATAATTCCCATTTTATAGATTGGAGACAGTGTGGTACAGGGGAAAGAAGGTCAGTTAAAGGATCTAGGTTCAGATCCTGCTTCTGACACTTGCTGCTTACTTCACTTCCCTGACCTCCACTTGCTCATCTATAAAAGGAGTTAGGTAGGTCTAGCTATTCTCCGAGTTCCCTTGCAGCTCTTGATGGAACATTTTTTGGAGTCAAAAGATCTGGGTTCAAGTTCTAGATCTGTGTAAAAATTAAAATTAGTCTCAATAATAAAAATATTATATTTTAGGAGATTTATTAATGATCATTAGAAATAAAGGAATACAAGGAATACAAAATTTTAAAAAACCATGTGCCTATGGCACATGCCTTACTACCACCAAGCTTGCTGTCATCAAGCCAAAGAGGGCCAGGACCCTCCACCTCTCTACCTAATATCCCCTGTCTACAGGACATATGTAAGGACAGGAAGTCAGTTGGCTCCTGGGAAATGTAGTTCTTTTTTAGGATAACAGATTTTCAATTATACATCTGACATTGACTACCTATGTGACCCTGAGAATATCATCTAAACTCTGG